>NW_027286797.1:2693347-2708347 GCF_022747635.1 Hetaerina americana | reverse complement strand
TCACCATATTACTATGGATAAAATAACTGGACAAGTTGGTTGGCTGGCAGCACCAACAGCTCCTACAAAATCAGCTCCTTAATTTACACTTATATGTACTTCAAATCAATGAAAATTAACACCACCATCATGAGCTCTGTCAGCCAACAAATATATTATGTACAAAATACTGTATTAATTATATTAACAAAAACAACTCAGAAAGCTTTATTTAATGACTGGTAGCTTAAATATAAAATGGAAATGGTACATTCAAGGAAATTAATTCATTGGTTTGATTGGACTCCATATCACTAGAAAAAAACTAAAAATTAACCTTCATTATTACTTGATCATAGTGTTGCCTGCATTATTTACCTAAATACCATACGATTTTTTAGCATTACATTGCATAAGTAGGAGAGGCTGAATAAAGAAAGTGTATGGTAAATTTCTTCTGTTTTAAAAAATCCATGACATTATTCAAATTTTTCTAGGGCCATCAAAAACCTACAATTGTAGATTACCAATATCTAATAACACTGTATTAAGGAAGTCAACAATATGCATGCCATTAGGTTCAGCAGAAGTGCCTTTATCGCACCAAACTCAATTTGCATATGAATGAACCAAAATAATAGCACTAAACTGAGTATGTATATGAATTACCTATAAATGGCCATTTCCTACTGGGAAAAAAATAGCCAGCAAGACTCCAAACATTTCTGGTGGCTAAGTGACTTTGGGAGTTTTATCAGTAAAAATAGGCCAAAAATTACCTTTGTTGAAAAGTAAAAAATCAATAAGATAGTATAAATTTCCATATATGTCAATTAAATTTTAATCATATTGGAAAATAGTAAACAATTCAATGAATTCAAAGAATTAAATTAATTTATGTTCACTGAAATTTCACTAATAGCCCCTCAAAGCAAATCTCCATGCATTCCATAAGTATTCAGCAAAAGCTTAACATAAGCACCCATGGATTGAAAACGATGACTTTTCAGTAAATTGACCTCCCTCTTTTAGCATGATTTTTTAAAATTTAAATCCTTATATCTATAAACTATTTGAGGCTACAAATATTCTGAAAGCACTATTTTACCACCATTAATGTGAGACTATGCAACTGCAGATGATTAGGCCAAAATTTGAATACTGTATCGGATGAATTTGGATAGCATTAACTTCAGGAGTCAAAGCACAACTCATTTACATTGTGTAACTAAATTACTCTCTAACTTAAGTTTCATTAAGCTTTATTTCATTAACCTTTTCAGTTATGCAGAAAGCTGCCTCAAATATCATTCAACAGCCCAAACATGTTTCCTAACATTCAAATGCAAAACCTAAAAAATAAGTTAATTGCAAAATCTAAGCTAATGGAAAAACTGATTCCAATAACAAGGTGGGACAAAGGAAAAGGTTACTTACCTAAGTTAATGAATCAATATTTGTCATAATGCCAGCAAACATAGTAATTAAAAGTGCTTTAAGTGTTGATGGCTGACAATAGATGAAAGGAGTATATTGTTTTAAATGAAGAGAACAAGTAACAGCCAATGGTCACAACCTGAAATAATAACAGTTACCCCATGCCTCTTTACAACCATTCCACTGAATTGATACCTAGTACTTATCTACACTGCACAAATATTGACAGATGTCATAATTACATGGCATTGCCCCAACATCACAGTGACCATTTGACCATTCAGCAACATTTGATATCTCATTTAATAGTGGTACTTATGTGTTGGCAAAAATTGTGCTGTTTTTTTAAACTATCTGCAGCTAGAAACACATAAGATGTTAGCCTAAAAACGTGCATCACAGTTGAAATATTTGAAGAGTAACTGGTCTATAAAATGGAAATGTAAAAATAGAAACAAAATAGGAGTTAGAAAAAATGAACACTCGTTCGGTAATGGTTCAGTATCATCGATTTCAAAGAAAGTTAATAAAATGTTAGCGATGATTCCACTCAGCCTACCAATGAAATTTACCCTCTGCAGCCACTTACTCTCACTTTTCCTTCTCGTTTGTTCACTCATCACAGTTTCTTCAGGCCAGACTTCCATATGCTGTCTTAAGATTTTAGCTTCCACCCTCCCCCCCAATTAACTACATATATACAAGTCCTCTAAATGGGTGCCTCAGAATTTCATTAAATATCCACATGGGTTAATTTAATTTCACTTTTACCCTAAGAAAACCATCATCCTGTATCCCAAGTAAAGTCAGGCTCTATGAATTAAACAAGGCAGTCACCGAGTAACCATTGGGATTCTTTGAGTGTAGGTAAGCACACAGGCAATGCAAGGAATAAAAAAAATTGCAGAGAGAGTTGCAGAGCCTATTTGGTGTAATTTCATCAACAATATGTGCTAAATTTTATTCCACTAGATGGTACACAACTAGAAAAATCCAGAAGGGGTTTAAGTTAAAAGAGATTTCACATAAAAAGTGTCATAAGTCTTTGTTAAAAAATATGTACGACTCTGACACAATTTTTTAAGTGCCAACATGATGGGTCAAAGTAAAATGGGGTCTGTGTGGGGCATTGAAATAATTCTCAAGTATGGTTGATATTTTTTAGAGAGCAAAATGCCTTCCCAGTATGAAAGGGGAATTTTCCAGCTGAACACCGTCACTTTGATTTTTCTCAAAAGATTATTTCCATCATTAAACAGTGCTCAATTTTGAGATGATTTAAAAGAAAAAAGAAATTAATTCCATAATGGCATATGAATATAATAAACCACAGAATAATAGGCTCATCACTGTTTAATCATAAAAAGTGACACCATGTTCCAAAGTAATAAAATTTTCAAACTAGCAAATGTCATTTTACTCCATAAATAACAAAGCTTGTTACATTCCAGAGAATTTTGTCATAAATGGATGTCTCCATTATAATGTTCATAAAATCTACTCCGAAAATGTGCTTATTAGATGCCTTAAATACATCCTCAGTTACAAAATATCTTCTGATTTTCTTCCAACGATTAAGATGTCAGTTCCTATGCCATTTTAGTTTAAGAATTTATAATATTGAAGAGCAAAATCGAAAAGTAAATCTGCGATAAAATATTTATGGCATTAGTGCCTAATAAAGTGAAAAAATTGTAATTAGATAATTGTACCAGTTGAAATAAACAAACATGTACCTGTATGCCCAAGGATTAAGTTATTGGCCAATTCTTATCTAACAGTACACATGCATTTGTAATCACAAATTAAATACTATGAATTATCAACTTCAACTTGATTTCATAGAATCCAAATTTACTACTTGTTCCCCAATGATACTGATTACATCAGCTTTTAGCACTTGCATAAATAATATGATAACAGAGGCAAGGTGATCTCATCTCATTTTCTCAGGGACATTTTATAACTTTCACAAGAAATTAATGATAACTTCTTCTTGTTAATTCACCCTCTTGTTTCCAGTAGCACATAATGACTTAAGGCATCATGTTTCATTACACATTTCTACTTTGTAACATGCTCCAAAAAATCTCAAGTAACTTGGAAATAGCATCACTACCCATGAAGAAGTAAGATAATTAGTTTTATGAAGATTTCCTCATAATCTTGTCATCCAAGACAAATAGAATGATTCATGCTGTATACTCATGATCAAAGACTTGGCAACATTAAGGCCAAGCACATGATATTTGTGCCATTGTGTATTATTTTAAATAACATAAAAAACTAATTTCATCAAAAATTAAAATAAATCACCACAGTAAAACATAACACAGTAGTATAAAAACAGGTTTAAAATAAAAAAAACAATTTTTACATTCAACATATGCTTTGTAATGTCGAGGTAAGCTTCAAATATTTAGCAGAAGATTCCAGGCTAAATTGTAATTTAACTAACACTAGAGATGGGGTCAGAATTTAAAGATCCAACTGAATCCATTGATTTGATGCAATTAAAGCCTTATAATAACAGAATCCCGAATCCTGGCTGCATGGCTTCCATTTCCACAGACCATCAGCAAAAATGACCTTAAGATGGTGGACACTAATTTCTCTCACTGTTGTTATTATCAATTTCTAAATGAACATATCAATATTAGGTAAGAATGGAATACATTGAAGAAGGCTTACATTGAAAAACATTCTAAAAAAACTTGCATGATTTCAAGAATACTTAGACAAGTATGAATCCACAGATGTATGCCCCATGATTACAAAGAAATGGACGTCAAATACTGCATGGCTGCTTAAATGCCCAACTACAAACATACTTATTTGTTCAAACTGCATAAATAAACATAAAATATGATAGAAAAACTGTGATATTACTACCATTTCTGATGAAATATTATATTTTCTGACTAAATATTTTGATACATAAATTGAGGCTTCTTACAACCTATTATTTATGATATAGGAACTGCAGAAACCATAAGTTTCTTTATTTAGACTTTTAAAATAGTTAAGAACACATAAAAGTGATTCCAAAATTAATTCACAAACTACCAACCTTAATATATTGGCATTTTTGGTCAGTAGTAATCTTATGCATGAATAGATGTAGATAAATCACATAAAATCAATAAAACAGCAAAGGCTATTCCGAAGGTCAAAGACCAGTGTGCATGGAGAAAATTATAGAGCACTCTTGAGTGATTATCTTGAGATGTGAGAAAATCCCTTAAGCCCAAAAGTTTTTTACTTTCAATTTTCAATAGGCCTTCTATTTCCACAATTAACTGGTAGAAATGTTCGATACATATAGCAGATAAGGCACGAGCAGGCCAAGAGTAAAATTACAAAATTTTAGCATATAATATCATACTTAACTCATACATGAAAAATTCATGCAAGAACTAGCCTCCAAAATCTCGTAAATAGAAGTGAAATTGATAAATCGGTCTGCATTGAGGCAAAAGATAAAAACTACTACCAGACAAAACATGGACAAAAACATTTCATTTCAATGGAAACATTAACTGATTACAGAGAATTAGAGGTTCTTAAACAGATGCAAAAAAAGAAGGATAGCAATTCAAGTTTGAGGATTTGTGACTTGAAAAAATACATCTGGATTCGGGATTCAATCAAATTTTGTATTTGACCCATCCCTAACTGATAGCATGCCGTTTTAATTCAGCCAACATGAAAAATGAAACAATTGCACTGTCTTCTTCTATCACATTCAGTACAATGCCAAACACTTTAAATTATTTTAGCACATTGTGGGACAAAAGGATATAGCTGGAACAATTTTCACAATCACCATTGTATTAAATGTGCAATGTATATTATTGCATGAATATCACAACAGCTTCAGCATTTCCTTCTTTGCTAGCTAGCAGTACAAAATTACCTTATTTAGGAATCATCAAAAGTTATTCTACCTGTTCCATGATTTTTCATGTATCTTCTACAGGATTTGTACCTGGAATTTTCCGCCAATTGTTTTTTCATGTCTTCCTCAAGCTTTTTGAACCACTCCTGCCAATGAAAAAACAGTAATTTGTACATGACGCAATCATAAATTCTAATTATTTGACATGTAGCAATTTACAGATAAAAAGATTTAAAATGCCTGAGAGAGTTTCAAGTTTCAAGTTCTTCCTCCAAACCCACATTTAAAAACCTCTAATCTATGCCTACCATCCTGCTTCAATGACCTGCTTCATCCTACTCCTGGTGTTATACCGCACAGTACATAACTGCGCCCCATAACCAAGTCCTTAGTCAACTGCCCTGTCATCAACTCCCTTCTTGTGAATACTTCTTGCCTGAAGCAATTCTTCTCTTTACGTCTCTACTACTTTGACCACTCTGGTCCAAAGTACTTCTGAGATAAATAAACTGTTCCACCTGCTCAAGTTTTTGCCCTCCTATTTCAACGTTAAGCTTAGCCATTGTCTTTCTGGAAAATCACATAACCTTAAGTTTTATTTATTCCAATTCCATATCTATTGCACTGAATATCCAATTCACTCAGCAATTCTCGTAACCCCTTGGCTGACTGACAAACTAAAGCTTGATCATCAGCAAATAAAATTGATTTTATGAATTCCTCACCAACTTTCATTCTTATCTGCAGTTCTTCCCATGCCTCTTAAAACCTTTTCCTCCGCATATACATTGAATGGCACAGGTTATAATGGACAACCCTGTCTCACTCTGTCTCACTGAGCTGTCTGAGACATATACACATTACGGTTTAGTCTCATATCCCTTCAATATACTCCTATTTTCAGCAATAAATTCACTAGTTTTTCCCAAGTCGCTCTATCAAACACCTTTTCGAAATCAATGAAACAGCCAAATACATCCTGATTGTATTCTACATTTCACTATATTAGTAACCTCACTACTGCAATGACATCAAACATGCCTCTCCCTTCCTGAAGGCAAACTGATCATCCCCGAAGTAATCATTAGCCCTACTCTTCATCTTCTTGTTGATGATCCAGAGAACCACTTTAGCTGCGTGGGAAATCAAACTTACTGTTCTGTATTCCTCAAATGATGTGGCCTTTATCTTTTTCTAAATAGGAACTAACACTAATCTCAGAAAGTCTTCAGGCTAAATTCCTTCCCCATAAATGCTAAGAATTAATCCATATAGACTCTTCCTCCCACCTTTTCCTAAACCAATTAGTAGTTATGCAGGAATATTGTTTACCCCCACAATCTTATTTAATTTCATTTCTCTTAATTCACTTCCTATCTCATTTTAGAATATGCCTGGACCTTATCTATTCTCATCTTTGTCATATTCTCTTTCTATGTCTAAGCTTGTTGGCCTAAGTTCTTCCCCATACAATTCTTCTATATATTTCTTCCATCTCCCTTGATTTTTTTCTGGTTCAACTAATATGTTTCCCAAATTATCTCTGATGGTTAACATAGAATTTCCCTTCTTACTTCCTGATATTGTTCTAACCTTTTTGTATAGAGTACCAATTTCACCCTTCCTCCATAAACTTTCCATATCCTCACATCGCATATTCCACCACACTTCATTTGTTCTGTTGTCTACTGTCTCAATGCATTATTTAACGTTTTGTACTTCCCTCTGCCTAACTCTATATTTAGATTCTTCCATTTCCTTCTCTCATCTACCTTTCCAACCTTCTACTCCATAATCCATGGTTTCTTTGTCGTTTTCCTATTAACAGTTCTTATACATATAGTTCTTATATATCTATTGTGGTTTTCAACATTGTTTCTTAATATGTTCCCATTTTTCCTGAATAGTACTCCGCTCCTTTCCCTCACTCATGATTTTCTCCACAGTCTGCTGATACTCATACCTTGTGGATCAAGTCAATTCTTCTACATTCCATTCCCTAAACCTAATGCCCTGCCTTATCTTTATTAATCAGATGCTACAGTTCATGATTATTAAACTGAGGACTGTGTCCGCATCTACTCCTGGGAAACTGTTTGAATTGATCATGCTGTTCCTAAATCTGTGCCTAACCATAATATAATCTAACTGATATATTTCTGAGTCACCTGGCATTTTCCATGTAAACCTACACCTTTAGTCATGGTTAAACCAAGTGCTGGTGATAATTAACCTGTTTCCTGCAGAACTCAATTGCTTTCTCCCCACAGCCATTCCTTGTACTTAAACCATAGTCCCACACCTCATCACCATCTCTCTCTTTCCCTACCATCGCATTCCAATCCCACATCACTATCAAATGTTTCCCTGCAAGTACACATGCAATTATGTCCTCTAACAGATCATACACCCTATTGACTTCTTCCTCCCCATGATTGCTTGGTGGCATGCATAAATGAACAATGACCAGTTCTTCGCTTTTGCTTTTCTTTCTACCAGTAATATTCTATCTGTTGCTTGCTATATCATAACCATGCTTCTTCCCTTTACCATTTTACTCAATATTATTTCAACCTCTCATTGGCTCTTATCCCATCTGCTATATATTTATCTATAAATATCACTCTAGTAATCCCCACTATCCTCCTATCTCACCTTGCACAGACATAAAACATCAATACTTCCTCTTTCCACCTCTCTGTTTATATTCTTTAATTTTCCTGTCCTCAACATTGTCCTAATATTCCAAGTTCCCGTTCTAACTAATTTTGTCTTCTTCCGCATCTTCTCGGCTGCTGCTGTCAGTTTTGCTTTGCAAGCCTTGCCTCTCCTGCTGTCAGGCACAACACACGGCTGATTGGGCAGAGTTCCAGAGTTTCCATGACTCATTTTCTCAATACAAACCATCATTAAAATCATGGGACGAATAATTGGGCCTGTTTCCCATGACCTTCCTCAATGAGTGTTTTTAACATGATACCATCACTCAATGGCTGCCCCACTGGGGTCAGAAGCCTTTACAGCCACCTCACTGAGAAACAGCTGCTGCAAAGGCTACTTTTCATCTGACCCTTATCCTTTGACCTATCTGGCATGGAAGACCCTTTCACGAGCAATTTTATTACTCCCACCAGCACAGCTCTCGAGGTGATCAGAACGCACAAGCCCTTCCACCACATCAAGGCTGCAGTCAATATATTAATCACATATCTACAAAACTTCAGATTCATATTTGGTGAATTGCTTGTTATGGATAGATCATCCAGAGGCAAAACATAATTGGCATTAGCAAAAAATCTCTAGGACAACATAAAATTAGAAAATATTCTGTAGTCAATGCTGCAAAAAGAAATGACGTTGAAGACTGAATCCTCCAGTTGATGGTGAAATTAACTGAATTCATGTATTTCAACATTATTCACATATTTCATGAAAAATAAAGTGGCTTGCCTGATAATTATCTTCAATCCAAAGCTCTTGCCTTAAATAACTCTCTTTTTTCTCTTCTTCCAGAGCCTGAAACAATAAAAGAGTTGAAATTACATTGCATTGCAAAAATCGTGCCAATATACTAAGGGAAAGGTTGCAAAATGGCAATGAATTCTTACAGACCAATATCCCTGTTGAACCAGCTAGGGAAAATATTTGAAATATTTTTTTATCATCGTCTAGTATCATATCTTGAAACATATAACCTATTATCAACAACTCAACATGGATTTAGAAAAACAAGGTCCACTACAACAGCCACATATCACATGGTGAATCAAATACTTTTAGGATTGGATAATAGAACTGAAACTTTAAGATTATTTTTTGATTTCACTAAAGCTTTTGACTTCGTCAATCATCAGTTACTCCTGTATAAACTGAAATGCTATGGTATAAGAGGCACACCCTACAAATGGATTGAATCTTATCTAGGTGAACGGCATCAGTGTGTTGAGCTCTCAAGAAATGGCTCCAAATTTGTTCCTCCTGGTAGAGAAGTGACACTGGGTGTTCCCCAGGGTTCTCTCCTTGGTCCTCTTTTATTTTTAATTTATATCAATGATCTCCCAGATAAGCTTAAGTTCATTAAGGGGATAGACCCAATACTGTATGCTGATGATACAAATATCATTGTGTCAGCCTCCTCAGTAGAGTTTGACAGAAAGAGTAGCTGAAGTAGCCCAGATTTTCAATGAATGGTGTCTTCATAACTTCCTCAAACCCAATATAAATAAGTCCAGCCTGATTTATTTTACTAATAAAAACACAGTTTACACTGCAATCTCAGTAGATGTAGAAGGTGTGAGCATTCCCCAAAATTCCAGTACCCAATTCCTGGGAGTAATCCTGCATAGAAACATGTCTTGAGAGGAACACATTTTCAAATTACGTAGAAAGTTAAGCTCCCTATGCTTCCTCAGTAGAATTATTAGATATTCTGTAAATTTAGAGGTCCTTCTATCCATTTATAACGGGGAATTTTATTCTTGTGTTACTTTTAGTATCCTCTTCTGTGGTTCCTCTCCCAATGTGGGCATTATCTTCAAAATCCAAAAGAGGATTATACGTATTATGAGCAAGTGACTTGAGTGTACTTGAAAGTTGCCTCGACTCAGTGTTTCGGGCCATAGATCTGGGACCTGTAATTCTTGTGGGTGATTTTAATTTATCTATTCGCTGGGAATCTCCCACGAACGGCCACCCGCTCAATGCCAATGACAAATTTTTTATAGAACACTTTGTAAATGCAATCCAACTCCCACAACACTGTCTCAAGAGCACCCGTGATACGGCAACCCTGTACTACCTGCTCTCGACCGCTGTGCCCAAGGCAATCACCCCCGGCAGAAATATTTTCGACTCAGATCACCAGTCCATTGATGCCCATTTCTTCTTCCGTGGCTCCTGGAAATCCCGCAGGGCTCCTCCCACTCCATCTCAGCCCTTTCTTGCCTGGTCGAAGGTTCACTGGGAGGACGTCCACCGCTCCCTCGACCTTATTCCCTGGAGCCTCCTTTCCTAATTATTCCCTGAAGAAGGAGTGGACTTCTTTCACGCTGTCCTCGAGGCCGTCATTAAAGACTTTGTTCCTCGAGTTAAGCCCAAGAAAAAAAATTCCCCTCATGGTTTAAACAGGATACCATACATATCCTGGGTAACAAAAATCGCGCTTGGTATCTCCATAAGGCCGTCCCTAATGTGGAAACGTGCCGATCATTCGTTGATCTCCGCCGATATTCCACATTTCTCATTCACCATGACTATGAAAATTACACTCAGACTGTTTCCTCCAATATTTCCTCCAGCCCCAAAAATTCTGGGCCTTCATCAATCAGCACCGTAATTGTCCTCAAATTCCCAAAGCACTCTCCTATGGCACCAAAAATGCTGCCAGATCAGAGAGACCCAACCTCTTCCTAAATTTTTTTTCCGATTGCCTGCAGCCTGCTTCTAACCTCAGTATTTCCTCTGCCCATTCCCTCCTTCCTAAAATAAATCATTTCCTATCCCACTTACAGACAAAATAAACCATTCCCTATCCCACTTACAGACAGACTCCCAGGAAGTTTTTCAATACCTATGCAAAATACGCCCTCACCTGGCCCAGATGCTCTCAGCCCTAAATTTATTCGCAATTGCGCTTCATCCCTCTCACAACCTTTAGCCATCTTGTTTAATCGCTGTTTTTCCCTAGGAACCTTCCCTCCTCAATGGAAATGCGCTAATATCATTCCGATACATAAAACAGGTCCCAAGAATGATGTTTCAAACTATCGCCCTAGCTCATTGCTTCCAATCCTGTCTTCCGTTTGTGAACGCATTATTCTCAACAGGATTTACTATTTCACTTCTCCCTTTTTATCTTCTCAGCAGCATGGTTTCCTCCCACGCAGATCATGCCTGACAAATCTCACTGTCTTTCAGCACCACGCCGTCATGGCAATAGACAAATCAAGTCAACTTGATGCCATCTACCTTGATTTCTCCAAGGCTTTCGATGCCCCGCACCATCAACTCCTCCTTCATAAACTCAGCCAACAGTTCGGCATTCATGGCATGTTCCTTAGCCATCTCTCTACCTTTCTCACCCACAGAACCCAGCGTGTGATACTCTCGGATGCTTCTTCCTCTTGGTCTCCTCTCACATCTGGGGTTTCCCAGGGCAGTGTTCTTGGGCCATATCTTTTCAATTTATTCGTTAATGATCTTCCTTCCCGACTCCTGGTAGTAGTAGTTTTGAGGGGAGGCGACCGACAGCTAAGGTCATTTGCGCCATAGGGGATGGATAGGAAAGGATGAAGGGTGGAGAGAAACCCGGCGTCGGCATTAGCCTACTCTTTACGAAAGGCGCCAAGGGGTCCGCAGTTTAACGTCCCATCCGACGGACGGCGTACTCACTCAAAGTGCCCTCCACAAAGCACCTCAAGTAGGGATCGAGATACCTCTGAAAAATATTCAACACCGCCGGGATTTGAACCCGCGCCCTCATGGTGGGAAGCCAGTACGTTAGCCCCCACACCATCTCGATCCCCTCCCGACTCCTTTCCTCCCAGGTCCATACACTTCTCTACGCTGATGATTGCAAGATCTACAAGCAAATTAATAACATTTCTGACTGTACTCACCTTCAACTTGCCTTACATAAAATTTCCCTATGGTGTGATACCTGGAGGCTTAACTTAAACCCTGGACAATGCAACATCATGACCCTTGCTCTGAAAAAAAAACCCATGATGTTCAACTACTCAATTAACTCAACTCCCTTAAATAGAATAACAACCATGTAAGACCTTGGCGTTTTAACTGACCATAAACTAAGCTACTCCGACCACATACGGACTGTAAAAAATAAAGCTATGTCCCTACTAGGCCTTCTTTACCGCTTCACAGAAATTAAAGATGCAATTATCCTTCCCATCATATCATATTGCTCCCTCATTTGGTCCACCTCATCCCCAACTAACCTTAAATCCCTCAATTGCATCTCTCACTTCTTTGCCAAAATAGTCAAACACAGAGTCCCACATTACCGCAATATGTCCTCAAATGCTGTTCTGTCTTCTTTATCCATTTCTAGTCCCCAAAGCTGCAGACTTGAAGCTGATTTAAAACTCCTCGACAACGCCCTAAACTCGGCTATTGATTGCCCTGAACAGCATCTTTCTTCAACTTCAGGATACCAACCCGATCCACCCGCACCCACTCCCTACTCCATCTGCCTATTCCTAGAATATCTCTCACCAAGCGCTCACCTTTACTATTTCGCCTCTCCTCCCCTCTAAATTCACTCCCTCACACTGTCGATCCTTTTAATTTATCATGCAACAATTTCACCACCCAAGCTCTATCCCACCTTTCAGTAAATTAAAATTTTCCCCTCCCCATGTTCGGTTCTCGTTGTTATTGTTATGCTGTTATTGTCTTTTGTCCTCTTTCATGTTTGTTATATTTTTCACTGTAAAATGGCGCTACTGCTGTATGTGAACAATATTTTAAAATAAAATAAACACACTTTTTCCAGCAGATTTCCCACAGCTCGAAGGCTCCCTGGTAAGAAGATTCCAGAATACCCTTAAGGGTACGCATACTAGCTTATTTGAGGGCACTTATGGTCCCATGGTGGTGTCCTTTGAGGGATGATTTCATTTTTGGGAATTGAAAATGGTCTGCAAATACTGAGTCTGGACTGTAAGGGGGTTGGGGATTTGTCGTGATTTCGTTGCAGAAGGTCTTCTCAAGCAGACACTCAACTCTGCCCTTGGTCGTCCGTCAAGACCTTCCGGATGAGTTAAGTGCAGATCTTTCACACCGCCAAATTTTCAATGATAATGATGCACACTGCCAATACAATCTGCGATTATGCATGCACTTGACTAATGGTCTGAATTCAGCAATTCACGCACACATCAGGAAAAATATGTCGCCGATACTTTTCATAGAAACCTTGTAAGTGTGCGACATAAATAATACTCTCCATTCTTCTAACTAGGCCTAATTGCCAAGGACCTAATTGCTTCAGCAGTATTTAACTTTGTAAATGCATTAGTCTATGGCATATTTAAGTCACCTGGCCATTCATGGTATCTCAGGACGAATGAGTTTGAAATTCCAATCATTCAAGTCATGTTTTCACATTCCACCTAACAATAAATCTCTTCCATTGGATGCCCCACCTTCATGTATGCTCAATGAATTGGCGCACGCTACTGCAAGAGTGGCATGACAACTCAAGCTGTATTTGCAATTTCATTATTAAATATTGATTTGAAACTCCGTTAATAATTTCAGTTATTGCTACAAATTATCTCTTATCTCAAAAGCAATCCAGGTTCTAAAAATGTTATTGTGCCAATGTGAATCAACAATAACTTGCAACAATCAACTAATAATATTATTTTTAACTATGCATCAAGTACCTGATAACACACATTTTGTAACGAAACAAGGATTTTCTCGACTCTTAACTACCCTGAAATGGAAATTTTAGAATAGGTACAAATGGTACCAACGTATGTACATTAACTTTTATGTACACATAAATATTTCTAAAAAGAAATCATTGTACCATTTTGTGGAATAAGTTTAAATTTTTCAATGTCAGTGAATCAAACATTGCTCTTTGCATGCCGCAATCTCTGATGTGTGACATTCAATATTTGGCACAGCCAGAAAATAATTTTTGTGCACAAATATCTCACATCTATCCTTAGAACCTCACGTTCAGATATTTTGGCCATTATAACTTGTTTACAGAAACCTTGAGAATCAGTAGTAGTAGCAGTAGTAGTATTTAGGGGAGGCAACTGACAGCTGAGGTCATTTGCACCATTAGGGATGGACAGGAAAGGATGAAGGGTGGAGAAAAACACAGCATCGGCATTAGCCTTCTCTTAACGAAAGGTGCCAAGGGATTCGCAGCTTATCATCCCATCCGACGGACGGCGTACTCACTCAAAGTGCCCTCCACAAAGCACCTCAAGTAGGGATCGAAATACCTCTGAAAAATATTCAACACCGCCGGGATCTGAACCCAGGCCCTCTGGGTGAGAAGCCAGTATGATAGCCACCGCACTATCTCGATCCCCTTGAGAAACAGTATTCCCAAATAAAATGAACAGACATTCCATTGAGTTTGTTTTCAAATGTTGTTGCAATATGATTTGAAAATTATCCAGGTGATTTTATTCCATACCTTCAAATTTCCTTGATATTCCAAAATTTTTCCATGCTATGAAAATTTCTCAGGCCTAAAGACGTCATGCAAAAATTAAGTTCTCAACAAAAATTCCCACATTTATAAAGTTACTAATTAGGAAAAATCTTTATACTCACATCAAATGCATTCTGAGTCATTTTAAGTCTTTTACGGATAAGATATAATTTTTCTTCTCTTCCGTATTCCATTTTCTTTATGTTGAACTTCCAAAACCACCGAAGATACCATGCAATATAAAGCACAACACTGACAGGTAGTAGAACCAGTTGAATCCAGAGGACATCAGTCACTTTAGGTTTGGCATATCCCCCTCTACAAAGAAATTAAGTCATTAGTTTTCTTGATGGGATAAAAATTGGTGTAACTACAAGCAGTCACTCTAAAACATTGATGAACATCAGCATACAACAACCTGTGGCGTATGGATTATAAGCAGCCTCCAACTGCTTGCAATGAGGCTTTTATTCAGTGATGCTCA